>NC_140580.1:917806285-917816285 GCF_964204655.1 Triturus cristatus | reverse complement strand
GAATATCCGGCCCATTCATGGCGGATCTGAAAGAGGACATGTTGGCGGTGGACGCACATGTGTTTGCGTCTTCATAACTGGAACTGGAGGAAACATACATGTACTTGTGATTTATACAGGAAACCGTTGGGGTCCAAGATAGGGGACATAACTGACCAGAAAAATCCATATTTCCACATTCCCTCCTTGTCCCCTACTTGCCCGTTAAGAGATATCAATCTTCATCAATCCGTTGATCTGTTCATATAGCATCATTTGTTCTTCTTTTTTCTTCTGGGATGAATGAAATCTTGGTGGTGGAATACACGATGTGGCACACAGACCACAGATCGCTGGTCCACATTGTAGACATAGACAGCAACTGAATAGTATGAGAAAGCCAATACCTAGGAAGGATAGGACCTTCCATCCAAAGGTAGATAATACACTCCAAAACCAACCGGACCAAGTCCAGGTGCCTGGACTCTGGTGTATCTGGCTTACAATCTTATGAAGGCGAGTTATGGCTTTATATACAGATGGCGCATTTTCTGGTATGAAAATGCAACAACTTGATCCGATGACCCTACAAGCTCCGCCCCTATCGGCCAGGATGACGTCAAGGACAAGACGATTTTGAAGCACAACAATCCGCATAGCAGACTGCTCTTCTGTTAAATTGCCTAAGGCGGAAATAGTTTCGTTCACTACTGCTTCAAGGGTTCTAGTTAATCTACGTATCAGCTTACTATTAGTAACGGTACCTATATAGGGAAAGAGACCTTTATTGAAATCTGTGTATTTTTCCCATGCTGTTTCAGTGTAATCGACTATTGGGAGATCTCTCCTTTCTCTATTGTGTACTAAATGAGTATTTCTGTGATAATCAGGAGGAGCTAGAAAAACAGGTGGCAAAAGGAATCCGATGTAGCAGGTACCATCCCAATCTAGAGGCAGACGTATATATGCCGTCTGACCACATATAAAATAGGAATGGCGGGAAGCTCTGGATGTCGACTTGCCTTGATCACTAAATTCTATTACAGTGGTGCATCTACTATGGCCCATATGTATGGAACCATTCTTTCTTACACATAATTCACCTTTTACTGGAAATACTGGCATGGCGGGCAAAATTGGAGTAGCTTCGGATTCGACATTCAAGATCAAGAGATTAAGCGTAAAATTACCTAATCCATATACTTCATTTTCTAGATCAGTTCCTGTTCTTTTGGGAAGTCCCTCCTTGTTGGGGTGGCAGACTTTAAGTAAAACTAAGTTCAGATTTCCCCATACCCCGTTGTCTTGATAAACTGCGGAGTTCGAATCTTGGGAATTAATTAAACTAAACCATGCTCCACAGGAGCCGTTGTGTGTAAACGGATATGGAAAGAGAGGTAGAATTCCTTTATAATTCTGATAGGGAGGGAGTCGGCCACATATCCAACAATTTGTAGCATTGCTAACCTGATGGGAATGATGTAACATACTAATAAAAGTGTTATTGCGCAGCGCAAATCTATATGACAATTCATGCGGAGGTAATTCACTAAAAGAATGTTCAGCAGTAACATTATAAACATGTCTAAAAATAGGATAACATATGTGCAACAATATACTTGCAGTAATTATTAAAAGACTTAGGAAAAACAGAATTAATAACGTCACTGTGCAATGACTACGCAGTGATTTACAGTACGCATGTCGTTTCAGTTTTATCCTTTTGTTTCTTTCTCTGTACAGGTCTAAGGGATACATGTCAGAGACAAATTCGACCGCTTCACCTTGGAGAGGACTTAAACAATCAAATTGCCTGACTGGTTAGACCTGAGTTTTAGTTTATATAGTTCACGACTATTTAATTCAACCAAAGGAAGTTTAGAGTCACTCGGGGAAGACACGCAAGGTGTGTCGTTTACATCTGATGGTAGTCCATGAAATTTCTTGATATGACTTGAATGTATCCAGCCTTTTCGACCTTCGATCTTTACGGCTGTCCTCGTCGTCAGCAATACCAGCTGAGGCGACCTCCACCTAGGATCCAGCTGAGACTTCCGATCAAAGTTCCTCACTAAGACCAAATCTCCTGGAATTACGTCATGGGGTTTCACCTCAGTGTTGTCGGGAAAAGCTGCAGCTACCTGTGAACGACAAGATTGTAGTGCAGACATCAAAGAAGCCAAGTAATCTGTCAGCATATTACAGTCAATATCAGTTATTTTGCGTGGTATAGGCGTCCCCCACATATTTGGTGGTCTACCAAAGACCACTTCATAAGGAGATAGCCCTGTTCGAGAGTGCGCTACCATTCTCATGTAAAAGAGTGCAACGGGTAAGGCTACTACCCAGTCGACACCTTTCTCTCTACATATTTTAGACAATCTAATTTTCAGAGTTTGATTATGTCGTTCCACGAGACCTGCTGCCTCGGGGTGTCGGACACAGTGGAATCTCCACTGATAGCCTAACAAGAGTGAAACGTGTTTCATTAGTTCGGAGGAAAACGGCTGGCCGTTATCTGAGTAGACAACACGTGGTAAACCGTACCGTGGGAAGAATTCTCGAACTAACTGTTTGGCAGTAGTCGGGGCAGTGTAATCTGAAACCGGGTATGCCTCTGTCCAACGGGAAAGAGCACAGACAACTACGAGAACATATTTGAATCCTCGACATCGTTCCATCTGGATATAATCCATCTGGAGGACTTCAAAAGGGTGATCAGGAGGCTGAAATCCACCCTGTTCTACGGGAATGCTTTTTCCTGGGTTAAACTGACAACAGATCATACAGGTACGGACTTTTTGCTTCGCTGCTGCTCGTAAATGTTTGTTGAACCAAATATGTTGAATGCTGTCTAGCATAGCTTTCTCTCCTAGATGCGCTGGACTGTGTATTGTATTTATGATAGCTTGGACCATAGAGTCAGGAAGAAACCATACAGATTTCTCCTTCGTCATCCATCCCTGGTCCGTTTGGATCCCTCCTAATTCCGTCCATTTCTTTATTTCGTCTGGTGTAGCATGTGTCTGTATGTCAATTACATCAAGAGCGGGATCCTTAATCGTCATACAATGTGTTGGTGTCTGGACTATTGTCTTTGTCATGTCGGATGTGCGAGTTTGCGCAGTCTGTTTAGCTGTTCTGTCAGCTAAATCATTGCCTTGAGAAATGATATCAGTAACTTTCGTATGAGCTTTACATTTCATAATTGATATTGCAGTGGGTAGATGTATTGCATCTAATAAGGCATGAATGAGGGGTCCGTGCTGAATGTGGGCACCGTGAGAAGTTAAATAACCTCTCTCTCGCCACAGCACGCCGAAGTCATGTACAACTCCGAATGCATAACGTGAATCAGTGTATATGTTGACTTTTTTATTTGTGGCTTGAATACAGGCTTGTGTCAGAGCGATGAGCTCTGCTGCTTGAGCGGACAAGGTATTTATACAATTTGTTTCAATGATTTCAGCGTCTGTTGTGACTGCATAAGCGGCCACTAACTCTCCTGTACCTGTTCTCATACATGAACCATCTACATACAACATCAGGTCTGGGTCTGACAATGGAACGTCTGTCAAATCTTGCCTGGGTTTCGTCGTGATAGTGATAACTTCAATACAATCATGTGCAAGTGGGTCTGTTCCATTTACAGGTAACAGTGTGGCAGGATTCAATGTACTACAACGTCTGATTTCTATATGTGGCTGAAACAATGTTAATTCGTAACCAGTGAGTCGTGCTATAGTCAAGTGTTGTGTTTGTGTGCGGTTCAAGAGAACCTCTACTGCATGTGGTACTTGTACTGTCAATGGATGTCCTAACACTATGGCATCGCTTTGTCTAATTGCTAAAGCTGTTGCTGCCACTGATTTCAGGCACGCAGGCAGAGCCTGAGCTACGGGATCTAATGTACTAGAAAAATAAGCACACGGTTTGTGTGATCCTGCTTGTTCCTGTGTGAGTACTGACAAAGCAGTACCTTCGCGTTCTGTAACAAAGAGCGTAAATTGTTTGCTGTAACATGGTGTTGCTAGGACAGGTGCTTGACATAAAGCTTTCTTTAAACTTTCAAAAGCGTGTGTATGTTCCTGAGTCCAAGGGAGAACAGTCGATGTGGCTACCTCCTGTGTTGTCAATTGAATGAGTGGTTTTGCTAGAAATGCATACTGAGGGATCCACTGCCTACAATATGAAGTGAGGCCTATGAAAGCCCGCACCTCCTTTTGTGTCTTGGGTATTGGCATATTTGCAATTAGCTGGATGCGATCTGGTGTAAGCTGCCTTCCCTCCTTGGACAGCGAGTGACCAAGGTAAACAACTCGCTGGACACAGAATTGCAGCTTAGAAGGGGACACCTTGTGTCCCTTTTCGGCCAAAAATTGTAATACCGTCAGTGATGCTTTCTCACATTCAGGTTCGTTTCTAGCGGTGATCAGCAGATCATCGACATATTGAAGCAGGGCAGTGTTGACTGGCATGTGTATACTGTCAAGTTCTCGTTTCAGTGCTTGGCTATAGATGCTGGGGCTTTCTGTAAATCCTTGAGGTGCGCGTGTGAATTTAAAGCTTCGTCCATTTAAACTAAATCCGAACAAGTATTGGCTTTCCGGATCTATTGGGACGCTGAAAAAGGCATTCTTGAGATCAATTACAGTAAAGAATGTTGCTTCGGAATCAATAGCTGTCAGTAATGAAGAGATGTCTGGAACTACGGGGTATTGTGGTACAATACATTTATTTAATTCGCGCAGATCAATAACCAATCGATATACTGGTGGAGCCTTTGGATCAGTTCGTTTAAGAATCGGAATTATCGGTGAATTACATACATTGGAGTCGGTCTCCACAACCACTCCTTGGCCAATAAGCTCGTCAATGATTTGCAGTAAAGCCACTACAGCATCTGGGGGTAACCTGTATTGTCGCATTCGTGGTAGTACCACTCCTGCCTTTAGTGTGACTCGATATGGTGTAATGTTCATGCAACCAACATCTGTAGGGCCTTGTGCCCATAAATGTGTGGGTAAAGTCTGCAGTCGGGAATCCATGTCTCGGGACACATAGTGCCCTTTGAAATCTCGTAAAAACAATCTTACTCCTTCTGGAGAACAACATATTATAGCTCCTAGAGCTTTCAAAGTTTTTATACCTAACAAGTTTTCTGGGCATGATTTAGTAAGCAATAAATCTGTAGTTCGGGTCAAAGGTCCTATCGTAAGTGGAAGAGGCTGTGATACTTCATTAACAATAGGTTTTCCTGAAAAACCAAGGGAAATATTCTGTGAGCCTGAGAGGGGTGCCCCTGGAACTTCACTACGTTTTATAGTTGTTCGACTTGCCCCTGTATCAAGTAAAAATGTTCTATCTTGGCCTAATAGTTCACTATGTACATAAGGTCCTTCTTGGTCTACAGGGACCTCGATAAGGGGTAAGTCAACTTCCCTCTCTAGGCTGGTTCATGCGTATCGTTGATAATCAGGATAGTCATACTGTGCGGTCTGGTACAGCTGTCGTGTCGTTGTTTGTGTGGCAGCAACAGGCAGCGCTGGTGCAGCTGGCACAAACTGTATAGACTGTTGTGGAGCTGGCATGGACTGGGCATGCTGCGGTGCTCCTTGTTCATTCTGATCCTGTCTAGGTGGCCGTGGTCTTTCTTGTGTTTTACCTGTGGCGATATTACGCTTCAAGACTGGGCAATCGTGTATGTAATGACCTGGTTGTTTACAATAGTTGCATGTCCCTTTTACAGGTCCTGCTGAATCACCGGACTGTGTCGTACCCTTTTTATGACCTTCAGCTGGAACTGTCTGGGAGACTAGCATTTTCATTTTTGTGTCTTTCATGCGTCTCTGCTCATGTTCTTGTTCCTCTCTAATTCTATTGTAATGGTACTGTAACATTTGTAACATTTGTGATGGGGTATTACCTAGCCAGGTACTCTCGAATTTTAATACTCTATTCTTCACCTGGGGCAAGGAATTTTCAACTAATTTTGTCACAAACAGATGTGGGTATGACTCGCTACTTGCTTTTATACCACTATTTATACCAAAACATTTTTCGAATCGGGCATAGAAATCACTAGTGTCTTCATCTTGCTTTTGTTTACAGGCTGAGATTGCACCCCAGTCTTCCTTTTTCGTGGTTAATAAACGTGGCAGTACCTGTACTAGTAAACCTGGTAGTGCTTTAGTTTTATCCCCAAGCCCTGCTCCTGCAGTTCGGGCCTTTTCTTCTGCTTCTAAGGCTGTCCATTCTATCTTTTGGTCTCCCACCTCCCACTCTTTTTCCTTGAGTTTTTCATAAATGCCAGCAGGCATTAATACCTTTAATATTGTCATAATGTCGGGATAGGTATACTCTCCCATGAGTAACATGTCTTTAATTTCTCGGTGGAAACCCGCTGGGTCTTTGTCATGACTGGGTACCACTTTCTTCATTTCTAACAATTCTATTTTCGATATGGGCATATATACATATACACGTTTAAACTCATTGTCCTCGCCCTTTATTGGGTGTACTTCTCGTAAGGGATTCTGTCTGTCCATGTAATACGTCGTTCTTTCCTTGATCGGCAGTGAGACATGTTCTGGGCATACAAAAAGAATGTACTGCTTTCTTGATTCTAGTATTTCTCTAATTAACTTAGTACCTGAACCTCTCCATCTATTCGTGAGTAATTCAGTCAATATATCGGGTAAAGGACCAGGATCGGAATGTTGGCTTTTATAAAGTATAAGAAGTTGTTGAATCATATAAATCCCAGCTAAACGCTGTTCATCTGGGGTGAGGTTCAAAAATGTGTGTGCTACTGTATCATCGCCATATTTTCCGGGACTGTCAACCCAATGAACGGCTGACCTGGCTAATTCTTGTTCATCCATAGAATCGAGTAAATGATAACCCCTTCGTTCTCGGAGTAATTTGTCAGCGGCTTGGAACGAATGCTCGGGGGACCTTATATTTATTATAGGTGTTTTGGAAATTCCGGTTATTATCTGGACATACCGGACGTATCGGGTCAGTGAAACATCTAGTACTATTACAAGATCTTCCTCTACCTACATAGGCTATGGTTTCTGACTGTCCTGTGGGCAGTCCTGATCCTTCCTCCTCCTCATTTTGTTCAAACTCGTCTACCGCTAATCTCTCTTCGTGTAGGCGTTCTATTTCTTTACGGATCTTTCGGCACATGGCTATTATACATTTTTGCCTATCATGTCTCCCTTCTGATATATTCTGGCTCCATCTGGTAAGGGTTTGCATTATTTCCGGATCTACCCCCGGTCGGTCTTGATTTCTGATTACACAATTTATGAGGAAACGTAACAGTTCCCCCTGTATCTCCACTTTCTGGTATTCCATAGCTCTGTCAATACATTCAGAATCTCGCCCTGTTTGGACATAATGATATATATTGTCTAAATGCATAGTCCTTCCTGGTAGCTTTCCTAAATACATCGCAGCTCGTCTGATACGTAATGATGCCAGGACCATTTCGTCCTCTTTGCCGGGCACAGGGTCATATCTACAATCTACTAGAAGTTCCTTAAGCGTGCGGGAATTTATGAGTTTGGGGGTACGTGGATGTGCTGATTCTTGAAAAGTAAGTTTATTTATTCTGGGTGGCGTAGAAAAAATGTTGGTAGCACCTCCGGTAGCCCCGTCTGGGGTATCGGACGTGAGAGGATTCGTTGAACGTGATACAGCAACTATAGGTGTGGACACAGCTGTAGGAGCAGCTGTAGGAACAGATGTGGAAACAGATGTGCTTGCCGGAACTTGTGTCAGGATTTGATGCTGTAGGGATACTGCTACAGGATCTTGGCGTTGAACCTCCCCGGCAGACGGTCTATGTGGGGCGGGGTTAGCATACTCGGGAGCTGCGTCATCTAAATATGAGGAAAGAAAAACATCTTCTGCTGTTCTAGGATGCCCCTTAGGATGCATTTTTATTGGGAACAATGGGGGTGGCAAGTCTTTTGGTATCTCCGGAGTAGCCTTAGGTAATCCCTCGGCCATAAGGGGATACATACCATTCATAAGGGCATTTCTTTGTCTGTCCACTTGTTCTGATTTCACTCGTGTACCTTCTTTAATTAATAGATTTTCTCGGACTTTATTTGAATTTTCCTTACTCCTCTCTTCCTGTCTACGTGCTTTTTCTGTACGTCTATACGATTCTTTACGCCATAATTCAATGGCGTCTTTCTGTGACTGTCTGGCTTTCCTTTTCCATAATTCTTCCTCTACTTTCACGATGCAATCTGCATCCCAGGTCCCAGCTGCGGGCCACCTCTGACTTTCTGGTAATTCCTTAGTGTAGTTTACCCATAGATCAAGAAATAATATGGCGTCTAGGCCATGTTTATGATACATGAAGTACCCTGGAGTGTCCCTAGGAGGAATGGGAACAGCTTCTTCGAGTACCCCTTTTCTAGTTATGATCTGTCTTAGTTTCGAAAAGAGCGGCATATTGAGAACTGATCTGATACTTGGTCTTGAATAAACTTAATACTATAAACACAATAATGAACAGTCATTCATACCACAATATGCAGGACGTATTAACACATTTAACATTCAACGTTTTAAATGAGCAACAATGATGATGACGATCTAAGAAAACTTAATCACAAAACATAATCCTCGGCATTAACTGAATTATTCTGAATTTATATACTTGATATACTAGATATACTGCTAAACAGTACAGATACACTGCTAAAACAGTGCAGACCGGATTTGTGTACCCAAACCCGTCTGGACCGGCACAACTTTACTAGATATACTGCTAAACAGTACAGATACACTGCTAAAACAGTGCAGACCGGATTTGTGTACCCAAACCCGTCTGGACCGGCACAACTTATGTGCACGCCAGAACGCCTCCCCAGTAATGGTACTCACCGGGTAGCTCGGAACGGAAGGCCTCGGAACGGAACTGAACTGAACTGGACTGGACTCGACTCGAAAACTTCGGAAACTTCGGAACATCGGATCTTGGTGGGCCTCTGTATACCTCGGATCTTGCTCTCTCAGCTAGGCTCTGGTCGGGATACTTCGCACTTCTCACCGCCTCGTCTGGGTGTTGATCGCAGCCTCAGTCGCCCCCGCTTGACCGGAGGGAGATACAGGAAATCCTGCTGGTACGCGTTGTTGTCCGTCCAGCTGTGGCAGGAGACCGGGCCTGCAACGCACCGCCGGCGCGTGAGATGAGAAAGTGTCCCTGTTCGGGCGCCATTCATGTGGTAAATAATTTAATTACCGGGACTTAATTTGATACAGAAAAATAATAAAAATAGCTCAGTAAAATAAGAGGCAAAATCCGTGGTATTAGAGGTTAGGAATGGGCTTTATTCCAATGGACGATTTCGAAAACGTGGACTCCAGGTTCCATCACCACGGAGGCTCAGGAAGTGAAGTACATACTTTATTGATAAGTAATCACTTTTATACAATAGGCATTACAGTGAAGCAAATGCAGGAGGCGTAACGATTGATAGTAGAGATAGAACATACATGCGTAGCAAAAGTGGGCGTAACTGGGTGTAATTAAAGAACGTCATCAGGTATGATGTCACAATAGGGTGGTTCCATGAAAGAATTTTGCAATGTCAGCAGAAATACTTGGCAGAAATGCGCGCGCAGCAGCATGACGTATGATTGACGTGCGACTAGGGGGTGAAGGGGATTTGACATTTAACTCTACATGTGGCGACAGATGTCTGGAGGTTCAAGTCAACCTAATCCCAAATCATATCTAACATCCTATGTTTAAAGAACTATGTTATCCAAAAGAGAGGTCTCTTAGAGTAGAATCTTATTCTATACTGACTATACTGACTGTTAGTGCGTGTACAAGCGTCTAAGTGTCTACACTAGATGCGAGGGCAGAAGTCTTCCATGATAATAGGGCTATGAATTACTTGCATAAAGACAGAGAAGCCGGGCCTTTGCTCGGTAGCTGGAAGAATGTTTACTTAAACTACTAGACAGGAATGCATTGGGCAGGGAGCGG